>NC_053119.1:14435549-14445549 GCF_010015445.1 Perca fluviatilis | reverse complement strand
TTTCTTACAGAACATCACAAACATCTCAATCTACACATTTAGAGCATGCTTGCTGTTAATTATTTCAATTTGTCATTTGATACATAATACTGAATTCCCTCCATGGCACTGTGGTGACATTGAATCACCAAAAATATGAGAAAATGTCAGCAGTATTGACAATCTATTTTCAATCAACTTGCACAAAAGTGAATACATCACATTTATATTTCTAAGCATTGTTTTCAAATGGTCTAGCCTTAGGATCTACAATTATCCTTGGTCAATAAATCACTTAAACAATTCTAATCTATTTTTTGAAATATAATATGTATATACAAGACACTAAACAATGAGCTAAAGGTCAGTGTCATTCAAAGCTCTTGGCTGAAAAAGAGAAAGAGAAGAAAATAAAGGTGACTTGAATTGCAAGGATTTGTCATGTTATGTCAAGTCTCACCTACAGTCCTGTTATACAATCTCTTGTTCAGTCGAATATTTGTTTGAATTTTGTCTTGTGTCAACTTGTGCCCGGCTGTGAACTAATGGTAACGCTGAGAGGTGTTTTTCAAAGCAGGATTATAAAGCCAGATAACTGCAAAAACAATTGTACTACTGATCATACTGTGGCTCTTGGTGCTCCTGATTTGCATCTGTAACACAAAAAGTGAATATCAGCTTTAGGGGTATGATTCAGTCACGCATATTGATGGAAGATAATAATAATCTTGCAATTTCTGCTTTTTGAAACCCCCCCTTGGGGATGCTTTTTGTTTTTGATAAATGTGGTTTCTTTGGATAGGATCAAATATTTTGTTTTCGTATGCTGCTTTAGCTTCGATGGCTTCATGCTATTATGAGATTATGAGAAATAAATGCACTCTACTGTTTCTGCCATAACAAAAGGCATTTTAGTTCTACTGTATATCACACACACGCTTCAAACTCTGACAGACTACATAGGCTTGACCTTGCATGTACTGTACGTGTACTGTACATGCCTAGCTGATCAGGATAAGCCTTTCAACCCAACCAGGGCTGTCCTTATAGAAGAGTAGCTGTGACCTCATTCCTAATTCACTCTTCTTCAGTAACTCCAGCATAATGGACAACTGGCCCTAAAATGTCAGGATTGGAGGAATTTGGTGGATGCCCTGCTCTCTCTGGATGGAATGTTTGGTTCCTTTATTATAGACTCTATTTGCCTGTGCCAGAGGCCGGAGCTGGATTCAGCACAGCTGTGGCATCGCCCCCCCCACACTAAGGCCCCCCGTCTCCTAGCCAGATACTAGTACAATGAAATCACATGGTAACAATAA
Source organism: Perca fluviatilis (assembly GCF_010015445.1). Classification (NCBI taxonomy): domain Eukaryota; kingdom Metazoa; phylum Chordata; class Actinopteri; order Perciformes; family Percidae; genus Perca; species Perca fluviatilis. The sequence goes on along the minus strand of NC_053119.1, from coordinate 14,444,251 downwards.
GGAGTAGAAAGAGGCACAGGATCCTGTATTTGGTTTTGTCTCCCGCTATGGCTTCCAATCCACATCTGGCTGAATGAAGTCAGCCCCTGGAGCCCACCTTGATGGTGATGAAGGTGGCAGGGATGATGACCATGACAACTGGTAGGACCAGCTAAACACAAGACATGATTGGTTGTAAGATGGCCTGCCCTTGTTGCCACTTTCTGGAAGCCTTCAACATGGCAGCAATGGTGTTAAGTCATCCTTTCAGAAAAAAAGAACTAGTGCCCTGATCTCTTATCCGCCCCCTTACACGGTGCTCTGACTGGGAGAGCTGAGCATCACGATTTGACATTTGACACTTGACACAAAATTTGAATCTTCAAATGTCGGAGGGAAGCACTAGAGAGGAACAAGTTAGTCAGCTGCTGTGAGAATTGATTCGTTTTGGTGTGGTTACCACAGTTGCCTGATGGTATGTGCTATGCTGCAGTGAAAAACTGTTTCTAAATAAAAGCATCTAAATGCTACTTAAGTAAAAGTATGCATGTATAATAAGGAAAATGTACGCTAAGAACTAAAAGTAGTAAAAGTACTCAATGCAAAAATATTGCCCCTGTGACTTTTATACTATTATATATTATATCATTAGATTAGTATTACTCATGCATTACTGTAAAAGCAGTATTTTACTGTTGTAGTTGATCAAGGTGGAGCTCATTTTTAACTATTTTATATAAGGTAATTAATAATTATTTTCTCCATTAATTCATTGTTTGGTTTGTAAAAACACTGAAAATAGTGAGAAATGCTGTCACAAGTTCTCATAACCCAAAGTGACACCTTCACAATGCTTATTTTGTCCAACCAATGGTACAAAATTCCAAATGATTAAAAATAAATTGCAATTATTAAAAAGGAAAAGCAGCATATCCGAATCAAAATAGTTGCCAATTCATCGACTTATTGATTGATCGACTAATTGTTTCAGCTGTACTAAAAAAAATCCATGGCCCTGTCCGTGGTGCTGAAGTAGCAGACAGATTCGCAATTGCGACATTTTCTCTGAGGCTGTCAGTTTCACCTTGGACAACTATCTGGGGGAATATATATAGAAATGTATACACACAAATGTAAATGGTGTGTGGGGGGTGTGTGGGGGGGTGAATGAAACAAACTGTGTCTGCCCCCCTCTTAAAAATTACCAAATCTTTTAAAAGATCTTTGTTTTTATGTTTTGTATGCAAAAATCTTAATTTTGGAAAGTAGCTAGTAACCAAAGCTGTCAGATAAATGTAGTGAAGTAAAATGTAGAATATTTTCCCTCTGAAATGTAGTGGAGTTAAATAATAAAGTGGCATGAAAAGAAAATACTTGAGTAAAATAAATAAATGTAAATGTCTTTTACATTTGTTACTGTTACAGTTTACTACTGCAAACTACCAGTTTAGAATGACTGCTGTAGTCTATATCCACAACGTTCCACTTCCAGGATTGCTCCGGTGTCGTAATTCCGTCAGATGTCACTCTTTTTGGCCGGATGTCCAGTACCTTCCGTTTTCTTTGTGTAGCAATTTTAAACTCCGGTCAGTTTACGAGGACCATGGTTAACTGCTCCTCAGATCTCTGCAGGGTAAATCTAGACAGCTAGCTAGACTATCTGTTGAATCTGAGATTTCTGTTACACGACTAAAACAACATTTGAACGTACACACATTCCACCAAAACAAGTTCCTTCCAGAGGCTATTTTGCAGAGGCATTGTGGCACTGTCCGGTGCGTAGCGCCGCCCATGACGATTGTGATTGGTTTGAAGAAATGCCAAAAAAGTTTTTCTTGCATCCCGGAATGCTGTGTGGACAAGCCAGACCCTCCTCCGCAGCGCTGTGGGGGAAGGTCTGGCAAAGCGAGACAAAGAATGACAAATCTAAGCGACATCCTTTATTAAAAAGAACATTTGTGAGCCTATGCAGAACACGACCATGGCACCAACACTTGGAAACAAAGTGATTTGCCTGTGGAGCCACCCAAAAATAGATCTTATTTTACTGTAAAGTGCTTCAGATTAAAGAATCCTCTAAATGGCTTGCATTCTCAGAATCATCCAAGCTTTTCCTACCTTTCTTTGTTTGTGAATAGTGGAAACACATAACAAAGAGTGTCTGTAATCTGTGATCAAACAGATCATTCTTTAACGTAATAGCTACACAATGTCTACAGATACTGAGAATGTTAACCATGTCTACACCAATGGTTTAAATTGCTGCATGCAGCCAGAGAGTTTTAAAGTACACTCTGAGAAGCCACCAGGATGAAAGTGACTACACTAGGCTGGTCCGTACCTGGAAACCTGGTTTGAGGCTGAATCTATACGTCCTTCACTCCGTCTGCTCACTTGAGTGTGTGTATGTGCACAAGCTCAAAAGCCTATTGACCTGATACGGCTGTAAACACCGTCTACTGCTTTTGCGTTTGTTTGTGTGGAAATGCTTGTTTGAGACATTGAGCGTCCGTGTGTGTGTGTGTGTGTGTGTGTGTGTGTGTGTGTGTGTGTGTGTGTGTGTGTGTGTGTGTGTGTGTGTGTGTGTGTGTGTGTCTGTGTGTGTGTGGGTGTATGTATCATTGGCAGAGGTCATGTCAGAGAGGTGATCTTTATCTACTTGTGTGTCTGCCTGATCATGTCCACTTGCCTCTGTTTCTGTGTCACAATTCAAGATAGTGCCTATCTGAGCTTAGGAAGACAATGTGGCTTTGGTTGCATTTATAGATCAGAGAACAGAGGACACTTTGGATATATCAAGATTTATACAGTTACGTAAGCCACGTTTAACCTTGTTATGTTTGACGTGACAAAACCCGCGGCCTAGGGCAAGAGAAACATTTTGGAGTTAATGGTTCAGACAGTACGTCACAACAGCGAAGCTGCTCTGAGATGGAAGAGTTGTCTCGGGAACACACACACACACACACACACACACACACAGTCCACAACCCAATAACAAAAACAGCCCTCTCTTGTTGGAGGTGTGCATGTGTGTCTGTCTCGGGTTCTCACGTCCTTGTTAGCAGTAATGAAGAGTTATGAGTGTGAGTGGCAGTAATGACTAGCCTACAAACATGGATGTGCTATTAGGCCACCAAATGACCAAGTATAATATGAATACAAATACAGCCATCAGCCCCTTGTTGCCACGGTGTTATGATAATAATCATATTACAACTATAATAAAGACACGGCAAGCTGCCCTGTGTTCATAAAGCGACCGCTGAATAGGATCTCAATGACCAATGTGTGCGGGGGAAAACTCATTATTATGCAAAAGAGGAGAGGTCAGCTGGGGCCACAAAACACAATTGAGAAATAGATAGTGAGAGTTGGTGGTGGGACAGATAGAGCGAGAATGTTTTGAATGAAACACAAAAGCGAAATTGCAGCTGAGCCTTAGAGTCTAGTGAGTCATACATCTAGACAAATACAGCAGTAGGGTAACGAACAGGGGAGTAAAGCGAGATTTATGGTTCTGCGGAGGCTCCATGCAGAGCTTTTGCCGTAGCCTACGTAAGTGGCCTGAAGTTTATACTTGTGCGTTGGTGTGTGTGTTGAGCCGTTATGTGTGTGTGGGGAGTGTGTGGTAGAGTGAGGGAGAAGTGAGAGAGTGACGGTGGTTAGCTTCAGAGCAAGTAGCGACTCTAGAGTCATAGTGAGAGAAACAAAGTGTCTCCCCTGTGCTTTCTGACCACGGTGAGAAATCTGGAGCAGGAAAAGTTAACCCTCTCCTTGCTTTCATGTTGTTGATGGAGAAGGAGAACCAGGAAATGAGTAGGGGGAAATGCAACGCTGCCAAGATACAACGTGCGTCGCCGCGATGTGTTGTTCAATTTTTCGAGAGGTGCACGTCAGGCTACGGCGTAGGGCGGCATCTTGGGAAAACAGTCACGACCAGTCGAACGACAAACGCCGTGCTTGAGCCATGTTACTGGTTACTGGTTACACGGCGTTTGTCGTTTGTCTGTACACTTGCAAAGTTCTCAATTCTTCTGTTTACATGTAGGGACCCTCATTATGCTAAAGTAAAACTGGTCACATTCAATTAGCATGAAAACATATCTCAGAGAACGGTCAACTCGGTACACATGTAATTAACCCCTAGGTTCATTTTGCACCAGATTTGTCCTTTAAGTCAAGGAAAGTAAAAGGGAGAGAGAGGAAGGGGGGAGGTAAATTGGGAGAGGAAAGTACCCTATGAACTTTTTGGAAATACAGGCACAGGTTTTTCCAGCAGCATACTACTGTACTATTGTAGAGGTACTCTTCACTTCACAGATCTGAAATGGAGAACACAGTCAAAACAAGCGAAATGTAGCGGAAGTACACAGGAGGAGATTTTTATCTAACTAGTGTATTTTTAGATTTCTTCGGTATTTTTTCACTCACAACAACATTCATGTCAGCTTGTATATATCCGATTTTTTCATCAGACTGCAAAATTATAACAATTCATGTGAACAAGAATAAGACAGAAAAATGTGGAACAAAATTCCATACCCTTTGATAAATAAAAATAATAATTGTTTCCAGTTACAAATCTTAGAAAGTGAAACTTCCAGGAAAAGACAACGATGGAGCAAAAAGCAATGACTCTAGTAGTCCGATAATAACAGGTGGACTTGGAACAGTGGTAAAAAAAAGCTTTGCAAAAATATGTAAAAACATAAAATGTGTGTCAAAGTTGCAGGGTCACATTATTTTAACACAATGTTTTGTTGCCTTGAAATGCCTCATTTAGCAAGTTTGGTATCTTCATACTTACACCTCTTTTACACTGAGGGCTCAACCAGGGTTGAACTTGTGTTTGAAAGGGTTAACCCGCGTTGATCGACTCAGCTTCACAACCCAGGTCGAGAGGTGGGTCAGACGCAGGACGAATTCAATGTGAATTGCACATGGGTCGCTAACAATCAGAGCGGTGGGGCACAGCATAGATTTTGTCTCACTGTGCTTGACGCTGGGTTTTCACAGGCAGCTTCAATAACGGCAGAGTGGAGCAGTTCAATTCATTACCTATGAGAACAAAACAAAAGTGATATTTGTACAGTTCTTAGCTATGCTAGCTGACTGAAATCAGCAACTGTTCATCAACCATATAGTCTTTGAAAAACACAAATTGTTACTCTCAATAAAACAAACTGCAGGGTTCCTCAACTCTGGTTCGTGTTAGCATCATCTTTTTTTTTCAATTTCAAGTCCACCTATTTTTACACACAGCGACACAGCTGCAGTACAGCTCAGACTGGCTGACATATTCTTTATAGACTTTGGCTGAAATATAACTTTGAAAGTTTAATCCTGTGAGTTATGGTTGACATCCAGTTTACTGTAGTAGCTAGCAGGGCACCAAAATGTCCTAGTATAACTCTGTGTGTGTGTGTGTGTGTGTGTGTGTGTGTGTGTGTGTGTGTGTGTGTGTGTGTGTGTGTGTGTGTGTGTGTGTGTGTGCGCATGTGTGCGTTCGCGTGTGTGTGTATATGTGTGTGTGTGTGTGTGTGCATGTGTGTGTGTGTGGGTGTGTGTGTGTGTGTAAGAGAAATATACTATACCACTATAACTTAGGAAGGTTTGGCCACTTGGTTGGACAAATAGCAATTTATGCCTTCCCAAGATATGTAAGTGATAAATGGGTAAGAGTTACTTTGTGCTCTCCCCTCTCTCTCTCGCTCTCTCTCTCTCCCACCGAGTGATCGTGACTGTACTGACAAAAGCTCTCATCTGGGGAAGTTGGTTGCTCTCCATGTGCAGACACCCTGGTTGCCGGGGAAACCAGTCTAAAGTTGTGAGCAAGAGGCGGTGCAGGCCTCTGCAGTGCAGCAGAAAAACAGCAGCACAAGCCTGAACTTGGAGTGACGGCATACACAGCAGCACTCATCACGATACACACAGTCACACAGTTCTCCAAACTCTGCATCAGTGTCTCTCTTTCCCTCCCTCCCTCTCTCTCTCTCTCTCTCTCTCTCTCTCTCTCTCTCTCTCTTCCCCTTCCTTTCTCCGTCTCACCTGAAGAAATAAAACACACACTCACCAGCTCTAATTGCGGTGTGGGAGGGTTTCGCTGTAGCTGTAGCTGTTTGCTGGTTAACATCAACAAGTCACTTGGAAATCAAAGTGAGAGGAACTCCTCAAATAACACTTTATGTTCGCTGTTCAGTGTGCAGGTGGAGCAGAAAATGTGCTATTACACAAGAGCTAAGCCGGACAAAACTTGACAAATATACCAGAGACAATGTTAGCATTCTGACATTTAACACGTATAATATTCACTGTGCTCACCATCTTAGTTTAGCATGTTATAATGCTAATATTTGCTAATTACCAAGCTGGGGGCTGATGGAAATGACTTTAGTTTTGCAGGTATTTGGTCAAAAAAACAAGCATGGGAAAAATTACATTTTGACCTAATGATGGCACAAGAGGAAGTAAGTTGTCAATAAAGGGACAATTTGATGAAGACAAACAGCAAACAGCAGTCAACAAACAACACAATTTAAAAGATATAAATACAGTAAAAATAACAGAACAGGTATGTATGATGTAAGGGAATCACCAAAGTTCCAGTGCATACATTGGTGTCCCAAATTTAATGTCAGTCCATCATATAGCTGTCAAGACATTTTACTCAAAACCACAAAATGTCAACCTCATGTTGGTTCCTCCTCTGGGGACAATGGATTGTTGAAATGTCATGGCAATCTATTTACTAATTGTTGAGATATTTCAGTCTGGACCAAAGTGATGTGATGGGCATAAGAGATGTTTATGTATGCATACCTGTAACTTTGTCTTGTTGCTCTGATTGGCAGCAAACACCTTCAATATATTTGCCAAATGTGCGGAAAGGGTATTTATTCTATAAATTCTCAGAAACAACAGTTGTTCTCATTTATGCATTCATGTATTTTTATACCCATATTTTTGTATTCAAGGATCTTGCATCGTATAAAAAGCATGCAGCACAAAACCTTGAGCATATTGATCTTAAATTTAAGACATTCACACTCACAGCACACACATATATTCACCCTCACATCTATTACACTGATCTTGCTCCCTATTTCAATCCCAATACTGCTTTACACCCTGTAATTTAATGTGTGAATTAAGAATGTATAGAGCTCAGGACAGTTGATACTGGGGAGAACCAGAGGTTACGGGTGGATGCTGGGATGGAGGAGTTATTAGTGAACGTGAGTATCATGCATTATGACCAACAGTAGCACAGAAGCAGAAGAAGTTAGATATGTTAATGATTAACTGTTTAACCATTTACCGATTAATACTCTTAATACTAATAATCAGTTAAACAATTAAAAACAATAACAACAAAACAAAAATTAAAAAGTAATTAAAACAATTTTTTGAAATAAAAAAATACACAATCTATTTCCTAACTGCTTTTGCTAACTTTTAAGCTCATTTTTCTGCTTAGTTTGTTGCTGCTGAACGGTGCTCACGGTGAAGAACTACGTGACACATGTCACTGTATTGATGCGGACTGGCGGGGTTAAATTTAGCCGTTCTACACACAGAGTTTGCCAGGAAGACACACAGCCGACAACGGTGCAGGTAAATGTGGAGGAGACAGGCTGGGATGTGTTGGTTGCACGGACGCACAAGCGGTTCCAGGAAAGTTACTGCATGTGTCCATGACAACGTCGTGGCTGTGCAACAATTAGAAGTCTGCAGCTGTCCGCAGAGGCTGAGCGCTGAAAGTATGTCTGAGCGTCCTGGATGGGTAAACTGGGACTCCGTTGCCTGCTTGTTGGTTAACGGTTTATTATGGTTAACGAGGGTCGGCTATCAGTAAAAAGAAAACCCTCTAAATAAGGCATAGGCATGCAGATTAAAAGAGTGAGCTGGGAATGACAGCTTTATCCCTATTGCCGGTCGCGTACCTGTGTGTGAAGCATAGCAATTCCAGTTAAACTGCCTGAACTGGTCTCGCAGGCTTTGGTCCATTTATTGTTGTTTGACTGGCCAAACTGCATACAAACAAAGCTTATTTGTCTCAGTCCCTGTACAAAAAAAAAATGCCATCTTTCCTCACAGATATTGATAGCAGTAATGGTTTCAGAGAATTATATTTGATTACATATTCTATAAACAGCCTGATGTGTGAACTCTTAAATTCAGCCAGATGAGTCTTACGATCCTGTGCAGTCATGAGGTATCTACAGTACATGTCCTTCTTAGTATTTTCTCAGGTTTCCAGGTTAATTTCATAGCTCCATGGAAGGTAATGCATTCCAATCGACTATCTCTGTGGAGAAAAGTACTATTCAAAACAAAATTGTGTATGCAGTGGTTCTAACCACTGGTTTATTGCAATGTGGTACACACCTAATGTGGCTAAAATGTACATCATGGGCTTATTAGATGTAAAGATGTATCCCATTTCACTCTATTTTGCTTTTCACCACATCTCCACAACAGTCTTTTGTCGGTTTCATATTAAACTTTTGTCAAACACTTGGAATATACTGTCTAAAGAGCTAATTGCAAAGAGAGTCTTCATCTGTCCTCTCAGCATTACATCCATGGTGATGTTCAAGTTTCCTTTCATGAAGCGATAATCTAAAAAAAAATGTTTCAGTTACAGTAGCTTAGAGACTTGGTGTCAGCTAAGACTCAAGGCCTCCTCTCCTCTGCTCTCCTCCTAATGTCTCCTCTCT